>NW_028232079.1:0-5000 GCF_054491065.1 Syngnathus leptorhynchus | reverse complement strand
ACCGGTCACCGAGGCACCCGCCGAAGGCGGGTGCCGAGTTCACCGGCCCCAAGCGACAACCGGTCACCGAGGCACCCGCCGAAGGCGGGTGCCGAGTTCACTGGCCCCAAGCGACAACCGGTCACCGAGGCACCCGCCGAAGGCGGGTGCCGAGTTCACTGGCCCCAAGCGACAGCTGTCACCGAGGCACCCGCCTCCGGCGGGTGCCGAGTTCACCGGCCCCGAGCACCAGCGGTCAGCCACGGAGGGTGCTGGATCATCCATACTTCCATAGCTCCAGAGCTCCAGAGATCCATAGTTCCATAGCTCCATAGCCCCGGAGCTCCATAGCCCCGGAGCTCCATAGCTCCATAGCCCCGGAGCTCCATAGCCCCGGAGCTCCATAGCCCCGGAGCTCCATAGCTCCATAGCCCCGGAGCTCCATAGCCCCAGAGCTCCATAGCTCCATAGCCCCGGAGCTCCATAGCCCCAGAGCTCCATAGCTCCAGACTTCCATAGCCCCATAGCTCCATAGCTCCATACTTCCATAGCTCCAGCCGCGGAGGGTGCTGGCTGGTGGCTCCATAGCTCCATACTTCCATACTTGCAGCCACGGAGTTGGCTAAAATTGCACTAAGTGCGAAAGCCCATTCATTTACAACGGCGTGTCCGCCAGGCGGCGACATTTCCCCGTTACCGGTGGCTGCGCGGCGGGTGAGTGACAGAGCTTATCCGAGCGGCTGGAACTCTGCGCCGGCGTGGTCGAGCGTGAGGCCCCGGCCCTTTGGCTGCCTGGTACCTAAAACACTTCCATTGATCCAGCCACGGAGGGTGCTGGCTGGTGGCTCCATAGCTCCATAGCTCCATAGCACCAGAGCTCCATAGCTCCATAGCACCAGAGCTCCATAGCTCCATAGCACCAGAGCTCCATAGCTCCATAGCACCAGAGCTCCATAGCACCAGAGCTACATAGCTCCATAGCACCAGAGCTCCATAGCTCCATAGCACCAGAGCTCCATAGCTCCATAGCACCAGAGCTCCATAGCTCCATAGCACCAGAGCTCCATAGCTCCATAGCACCAGAGCTCCATAGCTCCATAGCTCCAGGGCTCCATAGCTCCATAGCTCCAGGGCTCCATAGCTCCAGGGCTCCAGGGCTCCATAGCTCCAGGGCTCCATAGCTCCATAGCACCAGAGCTCCATAGCTCCATAGCACCAGAGCTCCATAGCTCCATAGCACCAGAGCTCCATAGCTCCATAGCACCAGAGCTCCATAGCTCCAGAGCTCCATAGCTCCAGCCTGGGTGGCTGGTGGCTCCATAGCTCCATACTTCCATAGCTCTAAGTCAGAGAGTTGGCGAAAATTGCACTAAGTGCGAAAGCCCATTCATTTACAACGGCGTGTCCACAAGGCGGCGACATTTCCCCGTTACCGGTGGCTGCGCGGCGGGAGAGTGACAGAGCTCATCCGAGCGGCTGGAACTCTGCGCCGGCGTGGTCGAGCGTGAGGCCTCGGCACTTTGGCCGCCTGGTACCTAAACACTTCCATTGATCCAGCCACGGAGGGTGCTGGCTGGTGGCTCCATACCTCCATAGCTCCATACCTCCAGAGCTCCATAGCTCCATAGCACCAGAGCTCCATAGCTCCATAGCACCAGAGCTCCATAGCTCCATAGCACCAGAGCTCCAGAGCTCCATAGCACCAGAGCTCCAGAGCTCCATAGCACCAGAGCTCCATAGCTCCATAGCACCAGAGCTCCATAGCTCCATAGCACCAGAGCTCCATAGCTCCATAGCACCAGAGCTCCATAGCTCCATAGCACCAGAGCTCCATAGCTCCATAGCACCAGAGCTCCATAGCTCCATAGCACCAGAGCTCCATAGCTCCATAGCACCAGGGCTCCATAGCTCCATAGCTCCAGGGCTCCATAGCTCCATAGCTCCAGAGCTCCAGAGCTCCAGAGCTCCAGAGCTCCATAGCTCCATACTTCCATAGCTCCGGAGCTCCATGGCTCCATACTTCCATAGCTCCAGCCTGGCTGGCTGGTGGCTCCATAGCTCCATACTTGCAGCCACGGAGCTGGCGAAAATTGCACTAAGTGCGAAAGCCCATTCATTTACAACGGCGTGTCCACAAGGCGGCGACATTTCCCCGTTACCGGTGGCTGCGCGGCGGGTGAGTGACAGAGCTTATCCGAGCGGCTGGAACTCTGCGCCGGCGTGGTCGAGAGTGAGGCCTCGGCCCTTTGGCTGCCTGGTACCTAAAACACTTCCATTGATCCAGCCTCGGAGGGTGCTGGCTGGTGGCTCCATACCTCCATAGCTCCATACCTCCAGAGCTCCATAGCTCCATAGCACCAGAGCTCCATAGCTCCATAGCACCAGAGCTCCATAGCTCCATAGCACCAGAGCTCCATAGCTCCATAGCACCAGAGCTCCATAGCACCAGAGCTCCATAGCTCCATAGCACCAGAGCTCCATAGCTCCATAGCACCAGAGCTCCATAGCTCCATAGCACCAGAGCTCCATAGCTCCATAGCACCAGAGCTCCATAGCTCCATAGCTCCATAGCTCCAGGGCTCCATAGCTCCATAGCTCCAGGGCTCCATAGCTCCAGGGCTCCAGGGCTCCATAGCTCCAGGGCTCCATAGCTCCAGGGCTCCAGGGCTCCATAGCTCCAGGGCTCCATAGCTCCAGGGCTCCAGGGCTCCATAGCTCCATACCTCCAGAGCTCCATACCTCCAGAGCTCCAGAGCTCCATAGCACCAGAGCTCCATGGCTTCAGAGCTCCATAGCACCATAGCTCCATACCTCCAGAGCTCCAGGGCTCCATAGCTCCATAGCTCCATAGCTCCATAGCTCCATACCTCCAGAGCTCCATAGCACCAGAGCTCCAGAGCTCCATAGCTCCAGCCTGGGTGGCTGGTGGCTCCATAGCTCCATACTTCCATAGCTCTAAGTCAGAGAGTTGGCGAAAATTGCACTAAGTGCGAAAGCCCATTCATTTACAACGGCGTGTCCACAAGGCGGCGACATTTCCCCGTTACCGGTGGCTGCGCGGCGGGAGAGTGACAGAGCTCATCCGAGCGGCTGGAACTCTGCGCCGGCGTGGTCGAGCGTGAGGCCTCGGCACTTTGGCCGCCTGGTACCTAAACACTTCCATTGATCCAGCCACGGAGGGTGCTGGCTGGTGGCTCCATACCTCCATAGCTCCATACCTCCAGAGCTCCAGAGCTCCATAGCACCAGAGCTCCATAGCTCCATAGCACCAGAGCTCCATAGCACCAGAGCTCCATAGCTCCATAGCACCAGAGCTCCATAGCTCCATAGCACCAGAGCTCCATAGCTCCATAGCACCAGAGCTCCATAGCACCAGAGCTCCATAGCTCCATAGCACCAGAGCTCCATAGCTCCATAGCACCAGCTCCATAGCTCCATAGCACCAGAGCTCCATAGCTCCATAGCACCAGAGCTCCATAGCTCCATAGCACCAGAGCTCCATAGCTCCATAGCACCAGAGCTCCATAGCTCCATAGCACCAGAGCTCCATAGCTCCATAGCTCCAGGGCTCCATAGCTCCAGGGCTCCAGGGCTCCAGGGCTCCATAGCTCCAGGGCTCCATAGCTCCAGGGCTCCAGGGCTCCATAGCTCCATACCTCCAGAGCTCCATAGCTCCATACTTCCAGAGCTCCATAGCTCCATAGCACCAGAGCTCCAGAGCTCCATAGCTCCATAGCACCAGAGCTCCATAGCACCAGAGCTCCATAGCTCCAGCCTGGGTGGCTGGTGGCTCCATAGCTCCATACTTCCATAGCTCCAGTCAGAGAGTTGGCGAAAATTGCACTAAGTGCGAAAGCCCATTCATTTACAAGGGCGTGTCCACAAGGCGGCGACATTTCCCCGTTACCGGTGGCTGCGCGGCAGGAGAGTGACAGAGCTTATCCGAGCGGCTGGAACTCTGCGCCGGCGTGGTCGAACGGCTGGCCTCGGTAGTTGAGGTACCAGGGGTGGGCCGGGGAGCTCCAGGCGGGTCTTGTGAGAGAGTGAAGCCGAGCGGCTGGAACTCTGGGCCGGCCTGGTCGAGCGGCTGGCCTCGGTAGTTGAGGTACCAGGGGCGGGCTGGGGAGCTCCAGGCGGGGCTTGTGAGAGAGTGAAGCCGAGCGGCTGGAACTCTGGGCCGGCGTGGTTGAGCCACGGAGGGTGCTGGCTGGTGGCTCCATAGCTCCATAGCTCCATAGCTCCATACTTCCATAGCTCCATACTTCCATAGCTCCAGACTTCCATAGCTCCATAGCTCCATAGCTCCATAGCTCCATAGCTCCATAGCACCAGAGCTCCAGAGCTCCATAGCACCAGAGCTCCAGAGCTCCATAGCTCCATAGCTCCATAGCCCCAGAGCTCCATAGCTCCATAGCTCCATAGCTCCAGAGCTCCATACTTCCATAGCTCCAGAGCTCCAGCCTGTCTGGTGGCTCCATAGCTCCATAGCTCCATACTTGCAGCCACGGAGCTGGCGAAAATTGCACTAAGTGCGAAAGCCCATTCATTTACAACGGCGTGTCCACAAGGCGGCGACATTTCCCCGTTACCGGTGGCTGCTTAGCGGGAGAGTGACAGAGCTTATCCGAGCGGCTGGAACTCTGGGCCGGCCTGGTCGAGCGGCTGGCCTCGGTAGTTGAGGTACCAGGGGCGGGCTGGGGAGCTCCAGGCGGGGCTTGTGAGAGAGTGTAGCCGAGCGGCTGGAACTCTGGGCCGGCGTGGTTGAGCAGCATGCCCGCGGAGGTGGCTCTTCCATAGGCACGGAGGGTGCTGGAGCTCCACACTTCCCTAGGCACGGAGGGTGCTGGAGCTCCACACTTCCATAGGCAGGGAGGGTGCTGGAGCTCCACACTTCCATAGGCAGGGAGGGTGCTGGAGCTCCACACTTCCATAGGCAGGGAGGGTGCTGGAGCTCCACACTTCCATAGGCAGGGAGGGTGCTGGAGCTCCACACTTCCATAGGCAGGGAGGGTGCTGGAGCT